>NC_061882.1:12787500-12796898 GCF_905147765.1 Vanessa atalanta | reverse complement strand
TAACCTAACCTAACCTAACCTAACCTAACCTAACCTAACCTACCAACCTAACCTAACCTAACCTAACCTAACCTAACCTAACCTAACCTAACCTAACCTAACCTAACCTAACCTAACCTAACCTAACCTAACCTAACCTAACCTAACCTAACCTAACCTACCTAACCTAACCTAACCTAACCTAACCTAACCTAACCTAACCTAACCTAACCTAACCTAACCTAACCTAACCTAACCTAACCTAACCTAACCTAACCTAACCTAACCTAACCTACCTAACCTAACCTAACCTAACCTAACCTAACCTAACCTAACCTAACCTAACCTAACCTAACCTAACCTAACCTAACCTAACCTAACCTAACCTAACCTAACCTAACCTAACCTAACCTAACCTAACCTAACCTAACCTAACCTAACCTAACCTAACCTAACCTAACCTAACCTAACCTAACCTAACCTAACCTAACCTAACCTAACCTAACCTAACCTAACCTAACCTAACCTAACCTAACCTAACCTAACCTAACCTAACCTAACCTAACCTAACCTACCTAACCTAACCTAACCTAACCTAACCTAACCTAACCTAACCTAACCTAACCTAACCTAACCTAACCTAACCTAACCTAACCTAACCTAACCTACCTAACCTAACCTAACCTAACCTAACCTAACCTAACCTAACCTAACCTAACCTAACCAACCTAACCTAACCTAACCTAACCTAACCTAACCTAACCTAACCTAACCTAACCTAACCTAACCTAACCTAACCTAACCTAACCTAACCTAACCTAACCTAACCTAACCTAACCTAACCTAACCTAACCTAACCTAACCTAACCTAACCTAACCTAACCTAACCTAACCTACCTAACCTAACCTACCTAACCTAACCTAACCTAACCTAACCTAACCTAACCTAACCTAACCTAACCTAACCTAACCTAACCTAACCTAACCTAACCTAACCTAACCTAACCTAACCTAACCTAACCTAACCTAACCTAACCTACCTAACCTAACCTAACCTAACCTAACCTAACCTAACCTAACCTAACCTAACCTAACCTAACCTAACCTAACCTAACTAACCTAACCTAACCTAACCTAACCTAACCTAACCTAACCTAACCTAACCTAACCTAACCTAACCTAACCTAACCTAACCTAACCTAACCTAACCTAACCTAACCTAACCTAACCTAACCTAACCTAACCTAACCTAACCTAACCTAACCTAACCTAACCTAACCTAACCTAACCTAACCTAACCTAACCTAACCTAACCTAACCTAACCTAACCTAACTAACCTAACCTAACCTAACCTAACCTAACCTAACCTAACCTAACCTAACCTAACCTAACCTAACCTAACCTAACCTAACCTAACCTAACCTAACCTAACCTAACCTAACCTAACCTAACCTAACCTAACCTAACCTAACCTAACCTAACCTAACCTAACCTAACCTAACCTAACCTAACCTAACCTAACCTAACCTAACCTAACCTAACCTAACCTAACCTAACCTAACCTAACCTAACCTAACCTAACCTAACCTAACCTAACCTAACCTAACCTAACCTAACCTAACCTAACCTAACCTAACCTAACCTAACCTAACCTAACCTAACCTAACCTAACCTAACCTAACCTAACCTACCTAACCTAACCTAACCTAACCTAACCTAACCTAACCTAACCTAACCTAACCTAACCTAACCTAACCTAACCTAACCTAACCTAACCTAACCTAACCTAACCTAACCTAACCTAACCTAACCTAACCTAACCTAACCTACCTAACCTAACCTAACCTAACCTAACCTAACCTAACCTAACCTAACCTAACCTAACCTAACCTAACCTAACCTAACCTAACCTAACCTAACCTAACTAACCTAACCTAACCTAACCTAACCTAACCTAACCTAACCTAACCTAACCTAACCTAACCTAACCTAACCTAACCTAACCTAACCTAACCTAACCTAACCTAACCTAACCTAACCTAACCTAACCTAACCTAACCTAACCTAACCTAACCTAACCTAACCTAACCTAACCTAACCTAACCTAACCTAACCTAACCTAACCTAACCTAACCTAACCTAACCTAACCTAACCTAACCTAACCTAACCTAACCTAACCTAACCTAACCTAACCTAACCTAACCTAACCTAACCTAACCTAACCTAACCTAACCTAACCTAACCTAACCTAACCTAACCTAACCTAACCTAACCTAACCTAACCTAACCTAACCTAACCTAACCTAACCTAACCTAACCTAACCTAACCTAACCTAACCTAACCTAACCTAACCTAACCTAACCTAACCTAACCTAACCTAACCTAACCTAACCTAACCTAACCTAACCTAACCTAACCTAACCTAACCTAACCTAACCTAACCTAACCTAACCTAACCTAACCTAACCTAACCTAACCTAACCTAACCTAACCTAACCTAACCTAACCTAACCTAACCTAACCTAACCTAACCTAACCTAACCTAACCTAACCTAACCTAACCTAACCTAACCTAACCTAACCTAACCTAACCTAACCTAACCTAACCTAACCTAACCTAACCTAACCTAACCTAACCTAACCTAACCTAACCTAACCTAACCTAACCTAACCTAACCTAACCTAACCTAACCTAACCTAACCTAACCTAACCTAACCTAACCTAACCTAACCTAACCTAACCTAACCTAACCTAACCTAACCTAACCTAACCTAACCTAACCTAACCTAACCTAACCTAACCTAACCTAACCTAACCTAACCTAACCTAACCTAACCTAACCTAACCTAACCTAACCTAACCTAACCTAACCTAACCTAACCTAACCTAACCTAACCTAACCTAACCTAACCTAACCTAACCTAACCTAACCTAACCTAACCTAACCTAACCTAACCTAACCTAACCTAACCTAACCTAACCTAACCTAACCTAACCTAACCTAACCTAACCTAACCTAACCTAACCTAACCTAACCTAACCTAACCTAACCTAACCTAACCTAACCTAACCTAACCTAACCTAACCTAACCTAACCTAACCTAACCTAACTAACCTAACCTAACCTAACCTAACCTAACCTAACCTAACCTAACCTAACCTAACCTAACCTAACCTAACCTAACCTAACCTAACCTAACCTAACCTAACCTAACCTAACCTAACCTAACCTAACCTAACCTAACCTAACCTAACCTAACCTAACCTAACCTAACCTAACCTAACCTAACCTAACCTAACCTAACCTAACCTGACCTAACCTAACCTAACCTAACCTAACCTAACCTAACCTAACCTAACCTAACCTAACCTAACCTAACCTAACCTAACCTAACCTAACCTAACCTAACCTAACCTAACCTAACCTAACCTAACCTAACCTAACCTAACCTAACCTAACCTAACCTAACCTAACCTAACCTAACCTAACCTAACCTAACCTAACCTAACCTAACCTAACCTAACCTAACCTAACCTAACCTAACCTAACCTAACCTAACCTAACCTAACCTAACCTAACCTAACCTAACCTAACCTAACCTAACCTAACCTAACCTAACCTAACCTAACCTAACCTAACCTAACCTAACCTAACCTAACCTAACCTAACCTAACCTAACCTAACCTAACCTAACCTAACCTAACCTAACCTAACCTAACCTAACCTAACCTAACCTAACCTAACCTAACCTAACCTAACCTAACCTAACCTAACCTAACCTAACCTAACCTAACCTAACCTAACCTAACCTAACCTAACCTAACCTAACCTAACCTAACCTAACCTAACCTAACCTAACCTAACCTAACCTAACCTAACCTAACCTAACCTAACCTAACCTAACCTAACCTAACCTAACCTAACCTAACCTAACCTAACCTAACCTAACCTAACCTAACCTAACCTAACCTAACCTAACCTAACCTAACCTAACCTAACCTAACCTAACCTAACCTAACCTAACCTAACCTAACCTAACCTAACCTAACCTAACCTAACCTAACCTAACCTAACCTAACCTAACCTAACCTAACCTAACCTAACCTAACCTAACCTAACCTAACCTAACCTAACCTAACCTAACCTAACCTAACCTAACCTAACCTAACCTAACCTAACCTAACCTAACCTAACCTAACCTAACCTAACCTAACCTAACCTAACCTAACCTAACCTAACCTAACCTAACCTAACCTAACCTAACCTAACCTAACCTAACCTAACCTAACCTAACCTAACCTAACCTAACCTAACCTAACCTAACCTAACCTAACCTAACCTAACCTAACCTAACCTAACCTAACCTAACCTAACCTAACCTAACCTAACCTAACCTAACCTAACCTAACCTAACCTAACCTAACCTAACCTAACCTAACCTAACCTAACCTAACCTAACCTAACCTAACCTAACCTAACCTAACCTAACCTAACCTAACCTAACCTAACCTAACCTAACCTAACCTAACCTAACCTAACCTAACCTAACCTAACCTAACCTAACCTAACCTAACCTAACCTAACCTAACCTAACCTAACCTAACCTAACCTAACCTAACCTAACCTAACCTAACCTAACCTAACCTAACCTAACCTAACCTAACCTAACCTAACCTAACCTAACCTAACCTAACCTAACCTAACCTAACCTAACCTAACCTAACCTAACCTAACCTAACCTAACCTAACCTAACCTAACCTAACCTAACCTAACCTAACCTAACCTAACCTAACCTAACCTAACCTAACCTAACCTAACCTAACCTAACCTAACCTAACCTAACCTAACCTAACCTAACCTAACCTAACCTAACCTAACCTAACCTAACCTAACCTAACCTAACCTAACCTAACCTAACCTAACCTAACCTAACCTAACCTAACCTAACCTAACCTAACCTAACCTAACCTAACCTAACCTAACCTAACCTAACCTAACCTAACCTAACCTAACCTAACCTAACCTAACCTAACCTAACCTAACCTAACCTAACCTAACCTAACCTAACCTAACCTAACCTAACCTAACCTAACCTAACCTAACCTAACCTAACCTAACCTAACCTAACCTAACCTAACCTAACCTAACCTAACCTAACCTAACCTAACCTAACCTAACCTAACCTAACCTAACCTAACCTAACCTAACCTAACCTAACCTAACCTAACCTAACCTAACCTAACCTAACCCATCTTCTCCCGACCCTGCATCCCAGCCAGTACGGATTCATGCCACAGCGTGGAACGGAAGACGCTCTCTACGATTTGGTTGGGCATATCCAGAAGGAAATAAGATCCAAAAAAATAGTACTTCTGGTATCGCTTGACATAGAGGGCGCCTTCGATAACGCATGGTGGCCAGCCCTTAAAAAGCAGTTGGTTCACAAACATTGCCCGAGGAACTTATACGCCTTAGTGGCATCATACCTCCAAGACCGGAGAGTCATAGTGAACTATGCCAGAGCGACCAGCGAGAAAGGAACCACGAAGGGATGCGTCCAGGGCTCAATTGGTGGACCGACCTTCTGGAACCTCATCCTGGACTCGCTACTTCACGAAATGGCAACTAAGGGGATTTATTGTCAGGCCTTTGCGGATGACGTGGTCCTGGTTTTCTCCAACCATCACACAAACCAGTTACAGGCAACAGCGGAATCCACCCTAGCTACCGTACAAGAATGGGGCATCGAGAACAAGCTGTGCTTCGCACCGCACAAGACAAATGCGATGGTGCTAACTAAGAAGCTCAAATACGATGCCCCGGTTATTCATATGTGCGGTACTCCGCTTAGTCTAGTGACGGAGATCAAATTACTGGGTCTCATCATAGACTCTAAGCTAACTTTCAATGCGCATGTGTCCGCAACCTGTAAAAAGGCAGCGGACATATATAAACAACTCGCGTGCGCGGCGAAGGTGACTTGGGGTCTAAACGGAGAAATAGTCAGGACTATATATGTGGCGGTGATAGAGCCTATCGTTCTTTACGCAGCAAGCGTTTGGTCTCCTGCAGCGGAGAAGCTTATGATTAAAAGTAAGCTTAACTCGCTGCAACGAGGCTTCGCTCAAAAGATCTGTAAGGCGCACAGGACGGTATCTCTGACATCGGCACTCATCCTATCAGGCCAACTCCCCCTCGACCTCCGTGTCAAGGAGGCTGCCACCCTTTTTAAGATCAAGAAAGGCTACTGCGTGGACCTTATACCCCCGGGGCGTGAAATAGAAAAAAGAGTGGGACCTCTACAAAACCCACATCCATCGCAACTCATAACAACAGAGTATGCATGCTTAGAGAATCTGGACCCACAAACCCTTGAAGAACACCATATCGTCGGCCCCCTAATATTCACCGACGGCAGCAAAATAGAGGGGAAGGTCGGAGCTGCCCTAACATGGTGGGATCATGGGAGGGAAACCAGAAACTCCACGTTCCGCCTAGAGCCGCACAACACTGTCTTCCAATCCGAAATGTATGCACTCCTCAGAGCTATCAAGATGGTAAGGAAATCGAAACATCGCTCTGCTAACATCTTGAGCGACTCGAGATCCTCTCTTGATCTGCTACGGAGCCCTTCAGTCACTCATCCATTGGCTCTGGAGATGAAGGAGTGCATTCGACAGATCGGAGAGGAGGGCGGAAGCGTGCGGTTCTTCTGGTTAAGGGCCCACGTAGGAACACCGGGCAACGAAAGAGCGGATGAGCTAGCGAAAAAAGCGGCCCTCACGAAAAAAACGGCACCTGACTACGATAAAGTTCCAATATCGTATGTCAGGAGGCGGATACGAGAAGATACAATCGAGGCATGGCAGACGCGCTACAGCTCCTCAGAAACCGGTTCAGTGACAAGAGCGTTCTTACCCGACGTCAAAATAGCAAAAAAAGTGGTAAGAACGTCGGTACTAACACCCACCGACACCCAGTTACTGACCGGCCATGGGGGGTTCGCGGCGTACCTCCATCGTTTCAAACTAAAAGACAGTCCTTCGTGTGTCTGCGATCCCGAATGCGATGAAACGATCCTCCACTTAATCCTGGCATGCCCAAGATTCGGCAAAGATAGGATGGAGTTCGAAACTCGAACAAACATCACCCTCACCCAGTCCTCACTCCACGTCATCATGGAGAAGGAGGATCTTAGAACACCCTTCATCGCATTCGCGAGAAAAGCCGTACAAGTGGCCGCTAAAAGAAACAGCTCAAATGCTCAACCATCTGCTGCAGCCATAATACCCTCATCCCAGCACCATCCCAACATACCACTTAGCACCACATACACACCAACCAACACTAACAGAACACACCAACCAAGTACAAAACAAATAATACACACCACACAGCAGACTCAACCGACGCAAACGCCAACGCAGACCACCCTGAGCAGGGGGATTCGAACTCTCTCCTCCACCATGCGGGGAATACTCATGAAGAGACACCATCCTACCGCGCCCATACAAACCACCCACTACGCCACATTTGCGGAAGTAATCCAAGACGTAGGAGAATGTGGCGTTCCAGGGATTACAGTAAAAGGCGTGGCCCTCTTCATGAGCGACGACAGAGAAAGGATGGGCATCAGTTTCTGCCGCCACGAAAGCTCGGACCGCGTGACGGTGTCGCCTGGATTGGCCCTGCTGATCAAAGGGAGCACTTCAAAAGTGAGCATTAAGCGCACCACCATCGAAGCGCTTACCATGCAGATGCCGGGAGCCCTGACCTGCCGACTGGTGCGATCACAAAACAAAGTGGTCGCACTTTTCGAATGGGAAAGGGAAACCTCATTTGCATTGGCATGTCAACAGCTCTCGGAACTCAGCGGGCGGGCCCGGGATGGCACCCCACGGCGGATAAGCGTGGACGCCATGAGAGTTGGCTCTGAAACAGGCGACGTAGCAGTCCGCTTCGGCTGCCTGTTAGCCTCTAAAATACACGAGGTTGTCATATACGAAGATAGGGGGGAAGACCTAGGATTCTTAAAACCTGAGGCCACACCATCTCTCCCCCCTGCGGAGCCGACAACCATGGAGTCCCCTCTAAGTGGATCCGAGCGACTACAGCAGAAGCTGGCGGCGCAGAAGCCTGCCCAAACTTTACACACCCGCAGAGAGCCGTGCTCCCCAGTACGAGAAATGGCTTTGATTAAAACTATCCGAGATCTGGTCTCACCGAGGAACAAAGGGTCAAAATCGCCCCAACTTGCCCCCGGGCCGTCGACCTCAACAGACCAAAAAGCGCTGGCGATCAGGGAATTCCTTAAGTCCGACGACCTGGGAAAACCTAAAACGTCACGCTCAGGGTTGACAAGGGCTGACTGGGGACAAATTTCACCACCAAAGCTGAGACCAGCGTCAAACCCACGGGACCACGCAGTGAATGCATTCATAGAGTTCCAGGCTATAGTGAGGGCGACTCGCGACATACACTCAGCCACCTGCAAGAAGATCATGCAGGCCTATCAGCGATCAAACGATAAGCTGCTGGAGGTGGAGCTCAATGAAGCAGAGGCGGCCATATACAACAACGACACATCCCAGATCATCAAAGGGAAGATGTCGGGGTGGTACATGGCCGCTTACAGCGCTGCCTGTGGTTTCGTGGGCCTGGTCGAGGCAGACGGGCGAGGAGACTCCCCCATCAAGTTCCTCACACCACCTGAAGACCCAATCGTGGTGGTCGCCAGATGCACGAGGATAATGCTAGATGACAGGATACTGGGGATGGCTAAGTCCATCTCAATAGGTTCTGAAGTTGAAGCACCCCTTGTGGACTGGAAACTACCGCGATTATCTTGGATCAATGGAGTACCGGGATGTGGAAAGACAACTCACATTGTCGGGAACTTCGACGAGAACACAGACATCATAGCCACCACCACCCTAGAATCCGCCAAAGATCTCCGTCAACATCTAACACACCGTTTTGGCCCCAAAGTCAAATCAAGGGTACGAACTATGGCTTCAATCCTTGTAAATGGTCTTCATGAGGACACCAGGTGCGACCGCCTAACGGTCGACGAAGCCCTCATGAACCATTTTGGAAGCATAGTTATGGCGGCTCGCATAACAGAGGCGAAGGAAGTGATACTCGTTGGAGACATCAATCAGCTGCCTTACATCGACAGAGAAAATCTGTTCGAGATGAGGTATTGCCGGCCAAACCTGACCACCACCATCACATGTGAGTTGTCTTGCACATACCGATGCCCCATGGACGTCGCATACGCCATCAGAGACGTCTACAGAGCCATTTACTCAGCGAACCCCGTTGTCCACTCCCTAAAAATGGAGAGGTTCACTGGCGTGAAAATACCATCCAACCTAACCAGAACCCTATACCTGGTCCACACGCAGGAGGAA
>NC_061882.1:12770000-12785000 GCF_905147765.1 Vanessa atalanta | reverse complement strand
CTAACCTAACCTAACCTAACCTAACCTAACCTAACCTAACCTAACCTAACCTAACCTAACCTAACCTAACCTAACCTAACCTAACCTAACCTAACCTAACCTAACCTAACCTAACCTAACCTAACCTAACCTAACCTAACCTACCTAACCTAACCTAACCTAACCTAACCTAACCTAACCTAACCTAACCTAACCTAACCTAACCTAACCTAACCTAACCTACCTAACCTAACCCTAACCTAACCTAACCTAACCTAACCTAACCTAACCTAACCTACCTAACCTAACCTAACCTAACCTAACCTAACCTAACCTACCTAACCTAACCTAACCTAACCTAACCTAACCTAACCTAACCTAACCTAACCTAACCTAACCTAACCTAACCTAACCTAACCTAACCTAACCTAACCTAACCTAACCTAACCTAACCTAACCTAACCTAACCTAACCTAACCTAACCTAACCTAACCTAACCTAACCTAACCTAACCTAACCTAACCTAACCTAACCTAACCTAACCTAACCTAACCTAACCTAACCTAACCTAACCTAACCTAACCTAACCTAACCTAACCTAACCTAACCTAACCTAACCTAACCTAACCTAACCTACCTAACCTAACCTAACCTAACCTAACCTAACCTAACCTAACCTAACCTAACCTAACCTAACCTACCTAACCTAACCTAACCTAACCTAACCTAACCTAACCTAACCTAACCTAACCTAACCTAACCTAACCTAACCTAACCTAACCTAACCTAACCTAACTAACCTAACCTAACCTAACCTAACCTAACCTAACCTAACCTAACCTAACCTAACCTAACCTAACCTAACCTAACCTAACCTAACCTAACCTAACCTAACCTAACCTAACCTAACCTAACCTAACCTAACCTAACCTAACCTAACCTAACCTAACCTAACCTAACCTAACCTAACCTAACCTAACCTAACCTAACCTAACCTAACCTAACCTAACCTAACCTAACCTAACCTAACCTAACCTAACCTAACCTAACCTAACCTAACCTAACCTAACCTAACCTAACCTAACCTAACCTAACCTAACCTAACCTAACCTAACCTAACCTAACCTAACCTAACCTAACCTAACCTAACCTAACCTAACCTAACCTAACCTAACCTAACCTAACCTAACCTAACCTAACCTAACCTAACCTAACCTAACCTAACCTAACCTAACCTAACCTAACCTAACCTAACCTAACCTAACCTAACCTAACCTAACCTAACCTAACCTAACCTAACCTAACCTAACCTAACCTAACCTAACCTAACCTAACCTAACCTAACCTAACCTAACCTAACCTAACCTAACCTAACCTAACCTAACCTAACCTAACCTAACCTAACCTAACCTAACCTAACCTAACCTAACCTAACCTAACCTAACCTAACCTAACCTAACCTAACCTAACCTAACCTAACCTAACCTAACCTAACCTAACCTAACCTAACCTAACCTAACCTAACCTAACCTAACCTAACCTAACCTAACCTAACCTAACCTAACCTAACCTAACCTAACCTAACCTAACCTAACCTAACCTAACCTAACCTAACCTAACCTAACCTAACCTAACCTAACCTAACCTAACCTAACCTAACCTAACCTAACCTAACCTAACCTAACCTAACCTAACCTAACCTAACCTAACCTAACCTAACCTAACCTAACCTAACCTAACCTAACCTAACCTAACCTAACCTAACCTAACCTAACCTAACCTAACCTAACCTAACCTAACCTAACCTAACCTAACCTAACCTAACCTAACCTAACCTAACCTAACCTAACCTAACCTAACCTAACCTAACCTAACCTAACCTACCTAACCTAACCTAACCTAACCTAACCTAACCTAACCTACCTAACCTAACCTAACCTAACCTAACCTAACCTAACCTAACCTAACCTAACCTAACCTAACCTAACCTAACCTAACCTAACCTAACCTAACCTAACCTAACCTAACCTAACCTAACCTAACCTAACCTAACCTAACCTAACCTAACCTAACCTAACCTAACCTAACCTAACCTAACCTAACCTAACCTAACCTAACCTAACCTAGCCTAACCTAACCTAACCTAACCTAACCTAACCTAACCTAACCTAACCTAACCTAACCTAACCTAACCTAACCTAACCTAACCTAACCTAACCTAACCTAACCTAACCTAACCTAACCTAACCTAACCTAACCTAACCTAACCTAACCTAACCTAACCTAACCTAACCTAACCTAACCTAACCTAACCTAACCTAACCTAACCTAACCTAACCTAACCTAACCTAACCTAACCTAACCTAACCTAACCTAACCTAACCTAACCTAACCTAACCTAACCTAACCTAACCTAACCTAACCTAACCTAACCTAACCTAACCTAACCTAACCTAACCTAACCTAACCTAACCTAACCTAACCTAACCTAACCTAACCTAACCTAACCTAACCTAACCTAACCTAACCTAACCTAACCTAACCTAACCTAACCTAACCTAACCTAACCTAACCTAACCTAACCTAACCTAACCTAACCTAACCTAACCTAACCTAACCTAACCTAACCTAACCTAACCTAACCTAACCTAACCTAACCTAACCTAACCTAACCTAACCTAACCTAACCTAACCTAACCTAACCTAACCTAACCTAACCTAACCTAACCTAACCTAACCTAACCTAACCTAACCTAACCTAACCTAACCTAACCTAACCTAACCTAACCTAACCTAACCTAACCTAACCTAACCTAACCTAACCTAACCTAACCTAACCTAACCTAACCTAACCTAACCTAACCTAACCTAACCTAACCTAACCTAACCTAACCTAACCTAACCTAACCTAACCTAACCTAACCTAACCTAACCTAACCTAACCTAACCTAACCTAACCTAACCTAACCTAACCTAACCTAACCTAACCTAACCTAACCTAACCTAACCTAACCTAACCTAACCTAACCTAACCTAACCTAACCTAACCTAACCTAACCTAACCTAACCTAACCTAACCTAACCTAACCTAACCTAACCTAACCTAACCTAACCTAACCTAACCTAACCTAACCTAACCTAACCTAACCTAACCTAACCTAACCTAACCTAACCTAACCTAACCTAACCTAACCTAACCTAACCTAACCTAACCTAACCTAACCTAACCTAACCTAACCTAACCTAACCTAACCTAACCTAACCTAACCTAACCTAACCTAACCTAACCTAACCTAACCTAACCTAACCTAACCTAACCTAACCTAACCTAACCTAACCTAACCTAACCTAACCTAACCTAACCTAACCTAACCTAACCTAACCTAACCTAACCTAACCTAACCTAACCTAACCTAACCTAACCTAACCTAACCTAACCTAACCTAACCTAACCTAACCTAACCTAACCTAACCTAACCTAACCTAACCTAACCTAACCTAACCTAACCTAACCTAACCTAACCTAACCTAACCTAACCTAACCTAACCTAACCTAACCTAACCTAACCTAACCTAACCTAACCTAACCTAACCTAACCTAACCTAACCTAACCTAACCTAACCTAACCTAACCTAACCTAACCTAACCTAACCTAACCTAACCTAACCTAACCTAACCTAACCTAACCTAACCTAACCTAACCTAACCTAACCTAACCTAACCTAACCTAACCTAACCTAACCTAACCTAACCTAACCTAACCTAACCTAACCTAACCTAACCTAACCTAACCTAACCTAACCTAACCTAACCTAACCTAACCTAACCTAACCTAACCTAACCTAACCTAACCTAACCTAACCTAACCTAACCTAACCTAACCTAACCTAACCTTTTTTTTTTTTTTTTTTTTTTTTTTTTTTTTTTCTCGCTGGAAAAACGCGTTACGCGCTTCCCCCACGTGATGGAAGGTGGGGGGGTGTGTGGGACTCCCCGGAGCCCTGGACGCCGAGTGCGCCCAGGTACGCCGGGTTTACCCACTAAAAAACCAGCGGTACCCTCTCCGTCTTTCGGCGGGCGCCACGGGATCGCTTGCGCATGCTACCGTGACGCCCTGACGGTCGGCCCGCCTATGCGGGCCTCCAACACCTAGAGGGGGTTCTCGGGGTACTGAGACCCCCCCTAGTCCCTGCGACGCCTATTGGGGCGGGGGGGGAAGGTGCGCGTAGCGCTTCTTCCTCCTCCCCGGTCGTCTTCGGCGGAGCGGGTCTGCAGCGGCATCCTCTTCCCGCTCCCGCTCCGCGGCTTCCTTCTGCGACATCACGCTTTCGCAGAAGGAGCGCATCTCCGACCAACACGTCTCACTACCGAGCATTTCGTTGACGATGCTCGGCAGCGAGAGGTCTCCGCCCATAGTCGCCGCAAGGGTGTGCCTCTGGGGCCCCCACGCAGCACACTCACTCAGGGTGTGGTGCGCCGTGTCGACTGGCGCACCACACTCGTGGCAGGAGGGTGACACCTCCCGCCGCGCTATCCCGTGCAGGTACTTACCGAAGCATCCGTGCCCGGTAAGTACCTGCGTCATCCTGAAGGTGAGTGTGCCCTTCTTCCTCTCGACCCAGCGACTCAAGTGGGGCCGGATCGCCTCCACTGTCGCCAGGCCCGCCGTGGGTGACCCCAGATCCTCCTGCCATCGGGCGATCAGGGCTCGCTGGGCTAGAGCCCTGATCCGCCCGACCTCCGCCGACCCTGGACGGTCGCCGCGGTTCCTCGCCTCGACCCGGAACCGGTACACTTCCGCGAGCACCTCCGCCTGGAGCTCCCAGGGCGGATCGCCCGCGAGAAGTGTCGCCGCAGCCCACGACACCGTACGGTACCCTCTGATGCCTCTCACCGCTATGACCCTCTGCGGCTTACGCAGCAGGGCCCGGTTGTCAGCGGTGAGGGCGTCGACCCAGATCGGGGCACCGTACAGCGCCATCGACCTCACTACACCGGAATATAGACGCCGGCATAGCGATCCCGGCCCCCCCACATTCGGAAGGAGGCGGCCGAGAGCGGCGGCGGCGTTGATGAGCCTCGGGCCGAGATGGACAAAATGCTGCCCGAAGCTCCATCGACCGTCCAGGATGAGGCCCAGATACTTCATCTGGGCCTGCACCTTGATCACCGTCCCCCGGACGGTGATACTCGCCCCTCGTGGGGGTCCTTGCCGTGGACCGTGGAACAGGAGGGCCTCCGTTTTGGATATGGAGACCCTCAAGCCCAGCATTCCCATACGGTCCACGGTGAGAGCCGTTCCGACCTCGGCGAGGCGTGCCGCCTCCCGAAAGTCCCGCCCAGTCGCCGTGACGAGAGTGTCGTCAGCGTAGCACAACACCCCCATCCCGGGAAGGACGGGAGCTCGCAGGAGCCAGTCGAAACCGACGTTCCACAGGATTGGGCCGAGAACCGACCCCTGTGGAACGCCGCAGCCTACCCGACGCCGGACCAGCCTCCCATCGACCCCCGCCCAGAGGACCTCCCTGTCCTGGAGGTACGCCTCCAGCAGCCTCCTGAGATAGGTCGGCACCCCATGGTATCGGAGTGCCTCCCGTATCGTCTCGAAAGGGAGACTGTTGAAGGCGTTCGCCACGTCGAGCGAAACCGCCAGGACGACTTGCCCCCGGGCCACCGCTTCCGTCGTCCGAGTCTTCAGGGCGTCCAGGGCGTCGACCGTCGACCGGCCCGCCCTGAACCCGTACTGAGCCTCTGAGAGACCCGGACCGACCTCCTCGAGGTGCTGAACGAGACGGGCTGCGAGGACCTTCTCGAAGAGTTTGCCCGTCTCGTTCAGCAGCACTATTGGCCTGTATGCCGAAGAGGAATCCATCGGCCGACCTTCCTTCGGCAACAGGACCAACTTTCCTTCCTTCCAAGGCTTCGGAAACTGCCCGCTGCACAGGCACTCGTCGAACAGCTCCCGAAGCCTTGCACCCAGGAATTCCAGGGCGTCGCACAGAACACGCCCTGGAACCCCGTCCGGACCCGGCGCCGTGTTCTTGGCCCTCAAGCGGCCGAGGGCCATCTCCATCTCCCGCTCCGTGATCAGTGGTGGAGCCACTGCGTCTTCGATCACGGAGCGGGGGGCCATCTGCGGAGGGACATGCTCGCCTGGATGGGGAAAGAGTTCCCCGACCAGGCGCAGGAGGAGTTCCGGCGGCAGCGTCTCAGTGACGGGGGCGCCTTGAGTGCGGAACTTTCCGCGTACGCCCCGGTACGGGCGCCCCCACGGGTCTCGATTGAGACCCGCCAGAAGCTCCTCCCTGGCCTTCTCCTTGGCCTTGCTTATCGCCAGCTGCAGATCTAACCTAACCTAACCTAACCTAACCTAACCTAACCTAACCTAACCTAACCTAACCTAACCTAACCTAACCTAACCTAACCTAACCTAACCTAACCTAACCTAACCTAACCTAACCTAACCTAACCTAACCTAACCTAACCTAACCTAACCTAACCTAACCTAACCTAACCTAACCTAACCTAACCTAACCTAACCTAACCTAACCTAACCTAACCTAACCTAACCTAACCTAACCTAACCTAACCTAACCTAACCTAACCTAACCTAACCTAACCTAACCTAACCTAACCTAACCTAACCTAACCTAACCTAACCTAACCTAACCTAACCTAACCTAACCTAACCTAACCTAACCTAACCTAACCTAACCTAACCTAACCTAACCTAACCTAACCTAACCTAACCTAACCTAACCTAACCTAACCTAACCTAACCTAACCTAACCTAACCTAACCTAACCTAACCTAACCTAACCTAACCTAACCTAACCTAACCTAACCTAACCTAACCTAACCTAACCTAACCTAACCTAACCTAACCTAACCTAACCTAACCTAACCTAACCTAACCTAACCTAACCTAACCTAACCTAACCTAACCTAACCTAACCTAACCTAACCTAACCTAACCTAACCTAACCTAACCTAACCTAACCTAACCTAACCTAACCTAACCTAACCTAACCTAACCTAACCTAACCTAACCTAACCTAACCTAACCTAACCTAACCTAACCTAACCTAACCTAACCTAACCTAACCTAACCTAACCTAACCTAACCTAACCTAACCTAACCTAACCTAACCTAACCTAACCTAACCTAACCTAACCTAACCTAACCTAACCTAACCTAACCTGACCTAACCTAACCTAACCTAACCTAACCTAACCTAACCTAACCTAACCTAACCTAACCTAACCTAACCTAACCTAACCTAACCTAACCTAACCTAACCTAACCTAACCTAACCTAACCTAACCTAACCTAACCTAACCTAACCTAACCTAACCTAACCTAACCTAACCTAACCTAACCTAACCTAACCTAACCTAACCTAACCTAACCTAACCTAACCTAACCTAACCTAACCTAACCTAACCTAACCTAACCTAACCTAACCTAACCTAACCTAACCTAACCTAACCTAACCTAACCTAACCTAACCTAACCTAACCTAACCTAACCTAACCTAACCTAACCTAACCTAACCTAACCTAACCTAACCTAACCTAACCTAACCTAACCTAACCTAACCTAACCTAACCTAACCTAACCTAACCTAACCTAACCTAACCTAACCTAACCTAACCTAACCTAACCTAACCTAACCTAACCTAACCTAACCTAACCTAACCTAACCTAACCTAACCTAACCTAACCTAACCTAACCTAACCTAACCTAACCTAACCTAACCTAACCTAACCTAACCTAACCTAACCTAACCTAACCTAACCTAACCTAACCTAACCTAACCTAACCTAACCTAACCTAACCTAACCTAACCTAACCTAACCTAACCTAACCTAACCTAACCTAACCTAACCTAACCTAACCTAACCTAACCTAACCTAACCTAACCTAACCTAACCTAACCTAACCTAACCTAACCTAACCTAACCTAACCTAACCTAACCTAACCTAACCTAACCTAACCTAACCTAACCTAACCTAACCTAACCTAACCTAACCTAACCTTTTTTTTTTTTTTTTTGTTTAACGAGGAGGAAATGCATTTACGCATGCCGCCCGGTCGGGGGACCGGGACGGGTATGTGGGACTCAACCGGGAACTAATGCCCCGTGCCAGGGCACGCTAGTGCTAATGCCCTGTCCTACCCACTAAAACCATCCTCGGGTTTCCACCATGCCGCCGAGTGGTGAGGCCACGGGATCGCCAAGGGCATGCAACCGCGACCCCACCAGCAGCAGCCGCCCTAAGGCGGCTGAATATTCATGGAAACCGCGCCTAGTGCGCGCCTTCCCCCTCATCCTCCACGTAAGAATGTAGGGAACTCCCCCGAGTTCGCCACTGGAGGCTGGGCGTCAACGAAGCTGACGCCCTGCGGCGGATAAGATGGTAGGCTCCGCCGCTGACCGCCGGTGTAAAACACCTGGGAGGCTCGAGTAGCGAGCCCTCCCACTCCCTCCTAGCCAACGAGGCCACTCACATGGTCCGCCCTGACGCCGATCAGGGACGTACCAGGAGCAGCCCCGCGGCATCCCTCCCGCCAGTCTTAGCCGTGGCCGACGAGCAAGCTCAAGCCGGCCCCGTTGCCCAGGGTACACCACGAGGAGGTGACTGACATGTACCCCAACCTAACCTAACCTAACCTAACCTAACCTAACCTAACCTAACCTAACCTAACCTAACCTAACCTAACCTAACCTAACCTAACCTAACCTAACCTAACCTAACCTAACCTAACCTAACCTAACCTAACCTAACCTAACCTAACCTAACCTAACCTAACCTAACCAGTCTCCCCCCGTCCGCAGACGAAAGAACGCGTCGTCTAAGTCGCTCCGCGTTAAAATTACACGTATTTAATCTTTAAAAATTAAGAAAAGTGGTATAAAGTGCTTTAATTTTAAAGAAAGTGGTTTCAAAAGTTGTGGTTAAGTGCAGTGAAAATAGTTAGGAAAAAACTGTTCATCCAGGACTCCATCTTCACCCTTAAAAGGGAAAAATTCCGGGAACAGTTAAAATTCTAACTGTTTTTTAAATACGCTGCCAAAACTGAAGCGATAAGGTACCTTTTTTATTATATCATCTGAAAGGCCTTGCAAATCCGCATCGTTTGATACCACATTCAGATTTTTTTCATTAAAACTCGAGGAGTTAAAGCCAGAAAAACAAGTTTAGGGCGTGGCCCGAAAATCTGACCCTGTACACTTAGAATTGTTTTTAGCATCTCATATTACAGAGAAAATTCTTGTCTACTCGTTGGTGCTTTCGGTTTTTGAATCGGTCTATTTTTGAAGAAGTTATTTACAAAAAACTGAAAAATTCGAATATCCGAAATCTTCAAATCGATTTTAAAAATCGAAACGATCGACGACCCCCCTTTTTCTTTATTACAAAAGTTGCTTATCAATCTTCTCAATAATTCCCCAAAATTTTGGATTTTTCTGCCCAGTGGTTTGGATTTAATTACAGTTTTAAACAGTTTTAAATAGTTGTTCACGTTGTTCTGTACCATTACCAGTAATTCTGTACCGCACCATAAATTCTGAGTATGCAGAAATTTTGTAGCAAATCTATCAGAGCCTAAACCCTTCAAAAAATTTTTTATTTTTTATCTTTAAATATAACATATAAAAAATATATTAATAAGAATCGTTATCTAATCTCTGACTCGAAGCGGGCTGTTTTTTGCCGCTATTGTGTTTCTATTGTATTCACCGGCGTCGTCCATTGTTCGCTCGCTCGCTTTGTGTTTTAAATTATTATACTTAAAATTATAAAAACATTTGTCTTTTATAAATCTATAAATTATATTGATTTATAAAAAAAAAAAAAAAAAAATAACTGTGTTGAGCGGCGTCGACTGTCAACTTTTTGTTGTATTATTATTTATTTGTTTAATTATAACTACTGAAATAGTTATCGAGTGAAGACACGAAGAATATAAGATTGCGGACGAGGGGTTATTTTTAATCATATCGACTGAGAGCAGAAAAGGATTTTTGCTTAAAAAATCCTGGCTTGCCCTCTACGAGACACGACATTTTAATACGACATCTGGTGCCGGTTTACAGCACCAAGAAAATATAAGGACTATTAATTTAATTACTAACTTATATTGACTTGTACCATTTAAATTAAAAATTTGCTACTATTAATATTATAATTGTCTAGTATAAACAAATAACTGATTTTTAAAAAAAAAAAAAAAAAAGTTTTTAAATCTTAACACGACACCTGGTGTCGTTCTACAGCACCAGGAATAATTAAGATTCAACATTTTAATCACTTTACTCACAGTGGTACAAATATATTACAAGAATTCTTATCTCCGATCTCGAACTCGAAGCGGGCTATTTTTTGCTCGCATTAGTGTCCCATTGTGTGAGCGGCATTCTTTCTATTGTCCTGTATGTAACTAAAGACGCTTATCGCATCGCTGTTGTCAAGTTAAAATAATTATCAAGTTAGCTACGAAATTGTTAAAATTATCTTTTCAAAAAAAATATATAGAACTGTATTGACATTTAATATATAAATATTGGAATAATTATTACAACAGCTAAATAAATAAATACATCTTGCCTGTTATCGAGTTATATAAAAAAAAAAAAAAATTTTTTACTTAAGTACATAAACTTAAGACAACTTATTTACAAAGTTAAAATTGTCACTATTGACACCGTAGTTGTCAAAATTTGTAATTTAAGATCAATATTTTAAAATTTTAAATTTTAACACGACACCTGGTGCCGCTATACAGCAACAGGGAAATAGACTTGATAAAATAATTAATTAATTACTCATAGTGGTACGGCTATAATAAAAATTTAAAATTTTAAATATTAACATTAGGATTACAATATTAAATTAACTTTAATATTTAACACGACCTCTGGTGCCGCTATTCTGTACCACGGTATTGTACCCTGATATTAAGTGATAACACTTAACGGACTATTATAAAAACGTTGACGTTAAATTCTTAAATTTGTTTAATAATTAAAATTGTAACACGACACCTGGTGCCACTTTACAGCACCTAATAAAAAAAAAAAAAAAAAAAAAAAAAAAAAAAAAAAAAAAAAAAAAAAAAAGAAAAAAAAAAAAAAAAAAATATATATACAACAAGACCCGCAGTACCTGACCGTAGTTAATACTAAGACTAGGTTAAGACTAGGTTAAGACTAGGTTAAGACCGGCCTTTTACACCGGTAAACTCACTAGTCCTAAAATCTTGACTGAATCTCTCTTGTCAATTAGCTTAATTATTTCATTAATATTAAAACTATTCAAATTATATTTATATTATTACATTTTTAATTTTACAATTTACAATCTCAAATATTATTTTATTATTTAACTACATTTTCAAATTTACTATACATTATTATCTACTCAACCATACTTTTAACATTTTAAAATTTAACACATTTCAATTATTTTATTTATTAACAACTTTTTAAATTTTAACTATAAAATATTATTGCTCATTTTATCTTTTTTAAAAATTGGACCTCGAATTTTAAATTTATAAACTTAAAACTGCTGTTCAAATAAACTATTTTAACTAACAAGACATTCAATTTTTACACGCGTTTACCTAGTCTTTTGACAGGTGAACTTAGTCTAAGTTTTAATTCTTGACTAAATATAAACGACGCAGCTCCCCCTAAAATGTTCCATACCCCCGTAAAAGGGACAAGTATGGAAAAGAGCCCCAGGATAGTCTCGACATCTTCCAACCACACTGAGACGATAGGATCGTCTAGCACAAGTGAGACCTCCCAAGTTAGAAAAAGTATCGGAGAATGGGAGACTAAAGGACCAGTCACCAAGAAAATGAATCAACCGCAGGATAATAAAGAAGGACCTAAACGAGCCTCATCCGAAGTCTTCATCATTTCGCCAGGGAAAGAAAAAGATCAGGTGAAACCCACTGACAGGGTGACCCAGGCCCGGATCTGGCTCCGGAAAGCGAAGACCCACCTTAGTGAGTCTCGCAATCTGAAGACAGATCTAAAGGCCGGGATCACAATGGCGCTGGACGAAATGTTTAAGCTTATAAAGGAAGAGGCAGGAGAAGCGAAGAAAGGACAACAAGCGAAAAGGGACGGCACATTCATAAAAGAAAAAAGCGAGAAAGGTACAATGACAGAAAGTCACGGAATAAACACAGGAAATGGAGAAGTGCTGGAAATATTAAAATGGCAAAACAAAAAAATGGAGGACACTTACCTGGAAATCGGGAAAGTCCGAGAGGCCATCACCACGTTACAAAATTCTGCGCCAACACAATCAAGGACCTACGCCGAGGCGGCAACAGCAACATCAAGTAAAAACCGTAGGGAACCGGCACTGCATTCCATACTAATCGCACCAAAAGATGATAAAGACACAGGAGATCAAGTCCTAGAGAGAGTGCGTAAAGCGGTCAACGCAAAAGACGGCTGGATCACCGTGGAAAAGGTGCGAAAAGTCAAGGACAGAAAGGTAATAGTGGGCTGCAAGACAACAGAAGAAAGAGACAAACTAAAGGAACGGCTGAGGTGTGTGGAGGAACATATACACGTGGAGGAGGTCAAAAACCAGGACCCCATGTTGATTCTAAAAGATGTTCTCGCCGTGCATAACGAAGAGGAAATTCTCACGGCACTGAGGAATCAAAACAAAGTAGTATTCCACAATCTCAACAAAGCGGACGATAGAGTAAATATTAAATATTACAAAAAAGCAAGAAACCCACACACTAGACACGTTGTGCTTAGGGTCTCTCCGGCTATCCACAACAAATTACTGCAAATTGGTACAGTGCATTTAGATATGCAAAAAATTAGAGTGTTAGACCAGTCCCCACTAGTGCAGTGCTCCATGTGCCTAGGCTACGGACATGGAAGGCGTTTTTGTAAACAAACTGAGCCGAAGTGCTGTCACTGTGGTGGATTACATTTAAAAGAAAAATGCCCTGAATGGATAGCCGGAGCAGCATCACGCTGCATAAACTGCACCAGTGCAAAACTGGAAGACGTTGAGCACAACGCTTTCAGTGACCAGTGCCCGATACGGAGAAGGTGGGAGGCACTAGCTAGGGCTAAGATAGCCTACTGCTAAGGTGGTCCCCAGCCGTTCCAGGGTAGGCAACCTCACCAGGAAATATGCAGTAGCCCAAGCTAACCTCCAGCGTAAGGAACTGGCAACCAACGAACTCATGATTGAGGCCAGTGAACATAAAATCGCATTTGCGTTGGTCCAGGAGCCATATGTGGGCGGCGTGAGAAGAATGAAGGAATACCGTGGTGCAAGAGTCTTCCAGAACGCAGTCATAGGAGATGGGACTGTGAAGGCAGCCGTAGTCGTCTTTGACGACGACCTGGATGTCATCCAGTGCCCGAAACTTACAAACAACAATATAGTTGTAGTAAGGATCCGAACCAGCGCCTGGGAAATCGTAGCGGTATCCTTCTACTTCGAACCGGATCAGCCCATATGGCCATACTTGGACCAAATAAAGAACATCAGAGAGGAGCTGGGCCCCACAAAACTACTGATCGGAGGAGACTGCAACGCAAAGAGCACCTGGTGGGGTAGCACCATAGAGGACCACAGGGGAGAAGAAATGTCCGGGACCCTGGAAGAGTCCGAATTACAGGTACTCAACGTTGGGAATACACCCACGTTCGACACTATACGAGGGAACAGAAGGTTCACCAGTATAGTGGATATAACTGCATGCTCATTAGACCTGCTGGAATTGATCGAAGATTGGAGGGTAGACCAAACCACCACCAGCTCCGACCACAGTACCATATTGTTTAACATCAAAATGCAAAAAAGTAAGGGTATAAACATCGTAAGAACTACGAGAATTTACAACACAAAAAAAGCCAATTGGCACCTCTTTGGAGATATTCTAGCGCAGGCAAAGTTAGAAAAAGAAATAAACCAAGAGAACATAAAAAGAATATGCAACAAAGAGGATCTAAACCACGTAGTAAACAAGTATATACAGGCAATAACGACAGCCTGTAACAAAAGTATACCCTTACAGAAAAATAGAACAGTACTTACCATCCCGTGGTGGAGCGAAGAGTTATCCCAACTCAAGAAGACAGTGGTGAGATACAGACGCAGGATAAAGAACGCCGCGAAATCGAGAAGAGAGCATGTAGTCGAAGAGTACCTGAAAAAGAAAGAAGAATATGAGTGCCAAGCCAAGAAAGCCCAAATAAAAAGTTGGAAAAATTTCTGTGAGAAACAGGATAGGGAAGGAGTATGGGATGGAGTTTATAGAATCTTAAGAAAAACCACCAGGAGACAAGAAGACTTGACCCTAACCAAAGACGGAGCACACCTGAACCCCAAAGAGTCGGCTGACTTGCTAGCTGAGACGTTCTACCCCGAAGATCTCGCTAGCGTAGACAATGTCCACCATCGCCGCACCAGAGAGGCGGCAGAGCGAATAAACGACAGGCAGGATGCTGAGCATCACGACCCGCCGTTTATTATGCTGGAACTAAAGACCGCGATCGGAGGATTTAATCCAAAGAAGGCTCCAGGTGCGGATGGTTTCACCGCGGACATATGTGGTCGAGCTATACACCAGGACCCGGACGCCTTCCTTGCCCTGTACAATAAGTGCCTAGAAATAGGATACTTCCCGGACACCTGGAAGGAAGCCACAGTGGTGGCATTGAGAAAACCGGGCAAGGAAGATTACACGAACCCCAAATCATATAGACCAATAGGCCTGCTGCCAGTTTTGGGGAAGGTCCTGGAAAAGATGATAGTAGCAAGGATGAAATGGCAGCTAATACCGCGTTTCAGTACTCGCCAGTTCGGATTCATGCCCCAGAAGAGCACCGAGGACGCCCTCTATACCCTGATACACCACATAAAGGGGCAGATAAAGCTCAAAAAGCTTGTCGCCCTGGTGTCACTAGATATAGAGGGAGCCTTCGACAGCGCATGGTGGCCAGCAATCAGAATTCG